>NC_137792.1:129049948-129078171 GCF_963383645.1 Muscardinus avellanarius
TCTGCCATTTTCCTCTTCTGGCTCACATTCTTTAATAACTATCTTACTTATCTCTAAAACAAACCTCTCTTTTCAGTCCCAGTACTTCTCACATTAGCTTGTATGAACTATGAAAATAGGAACCATCCACTGCATACTGAGCCACATTTGTCAATATATGTTAGGAAACTTAATCCCAATCTTTTTTTCCACAACTTATTAAATGTATGCTAGGAACAACTCTGTGCTCTTTACCTTCTTATAAAGGATAGAAAAGAGGCATGAACTATGACATTTTAAAGTTTTTCTTGGATATCCAGTTTAGGGATTTCTAATAATTTTAGAGTCACCAAGATGTAAAAGAAAGAAAAATCACTGGCTCAGAAGTTACTTTTTGAAAACCTTTATCTGTCCATGTCCCCTGATCCTTAATACATTATTCTCCCTTCTTCCTCACACTCAAAACCTCCCTAAGACTTTCCAGTTTTAATTCCTAAATATATTTCAAATATGTACATTTCTCTTTTTAGCCAAATTTTAGCTACCATAATATTGTGTCTGCAAAGTACAATTACTTCTTTATTTTCTCAATGTTCTCATTGCTGTAATAAAAAAAAAACTGATCACACAACTTAAAGGAAGGAAAATGTATGTGCGCACAATATTTGGAGATTTCAGAGGTTCAGTCCATGTCAGATCAGGTCTTCAGATCTCAGAGCATAGAGGAAGAAAACAGAGGAATGACCAAGACTCTGCTCTAATATCATGGAAGCTGAAAGCCAGAGAGAGGACAAGCAAAAAAAAAAAAAGATATTCAAAGAAACAAGTATAGGCTCTAAGATCACACCTAGAGACCCATCTTCTCCAGTCACACCCAATTTGCATAGGTTACCTATCCATTAAATCCATTTCAGTGGATTTGTCCACCAATGAGACTTCATGACTCAATTATGTCAACTCTGAACATTAATATATGAGTCTTCAGGGTACATTCTATATCTACCCTTAACATTCAGTGATATACATAAATTGAACCCCTTGCCATCCACTATACTCTAGCCACACTAATATTATTTCAGTTCTTCATACTAATTTTTCTTCCTTCAATGTAGTATGTTTGCATATACTTTTATGTTTTCTACATAGTATACATTCCTCCTCTCACATCCATATTCTATGAATTCACCTTAAGCATCATTTGTTCAGGGAAGCCTTCCCTAACCATCTGGAATAAGTCAAATCTCCACTTTATAAAATCTCACTAACCACCTTTCTTCTTCCTTTACAACCCTATCATACTTGTAATTTCATATCTATTTGTTAGCTTAATTGATAAATATGTTTTCCATACTAGTCAGTGAGCTAGAAGAGGGCAGATAACTTGTTTTAATTGCTCACAACTGCATCCACATCATTAAATTTAGGGCTTATCACATAATGCATTCTTGAGTCAAGTTGCTTAGATTGCAGTTCTAGCTATTATCTATTTTGCTATTTGATCTATGACTTTCCAAGGAATACAACTTCTATGCTTCATTCTTCTTATCCTTAATATAAAAGTAATAATCCTTGTATTACGAGGTTGTTTCTAACAGTCAACTAATATACAAGAGTAGGCAAGGTAGAATGATTCAGTTTTTGAAATGTCAATGTATAGATCAGTGCCTAGAATACCTTTGAAGAAAATAAACAGAATCATGAAACTACTACTAGTATAAACTGGGTATATATTTTATAGTATTGTATATGTCATGGTTACAGTAACAATTCCAAGAAGTAATTGATGGCAAACACACTAAAGACTTCCTTTCTCTGATTAAATACACTATTTCCTAAGAGTTTGAAGCTATATCTTCTAATGAAAAGAAATTAGCCTTTATCAGTGACCCTAAAACTTTTCCCTATATCCCATAATCTCCACCCAAAGTCTTCTCACTTGTACCTGTTAAATAATGGTCACATTCTAGTTGAAACTTTCAGAATTGATAAATTATCCCTGGAACTTGTTAACTCCAGAGATGGGGTATGCAAGTAGAAATGGCCTCTGATCTCATCCTGTTATGGGAGAAATAGCAGACGCTTGAATCATATTGTTAAAGAGCTAGTGAGAGAAAAAAGAGAAGATTTTTAAGTTTGTAAGTTGCCATATTTGTTTTTACAACAGATTTGGCTTCTACCACAAAAAGATATTGACTGTAACTAAGGTTTATACCAAGAAGTTATTATGTCAGGAAGAAAAGAGAACCCAAGGACTTGTTGACCACTGAATTCTTGGTTTCTAACACAACGCCAGAGTGCAATGAGCCCAAATGTATGTTTATTAAATGTAATAATTAAAACAATTCATTAAAAATGATAAATGTCTTATCAGCATTCCAAAGGGCTATAATACAAAGGGTTGACCATAAAACTTAGAGGAAAAAAGGTGTATTTGCTAACAGTTTCCTTGGAGATTTGGGGTTCAGTCCATGGGAGGACAAGGACATGGTTGCTAAGGAGGTGTCCCTGGGGTTATTGTCTTGGGGACAACAGATATGAGTTTGGTGGCAAGAAGAGGAAAGAAGAAGAGCACAAGGCTTCACTTTCACATGAGCAGATTTTGGGGGACCAATATATAGTCCCCAAGACAATAACCCCAGGGACACCTCCTTAGCAACCATGTCCTGCTTCTAACATGGCAAATTTGTTTCTCTGTAAGCTAGGGGTATATTCCAAACACAAATTATTGTAAGTTATATTTCAAAAATAAATTACATGAATATATTTTAAAATCTATGATGCAATATCAACCAATACTACTACAAGTACTAAACATATATATTACTAGTCCTTAGAGAACAAACTAGAGTGTATGTTAACTTGTAGCCTTCACTTAATATGTGACAATGTACTTAAGGCCTCATGCTTGGATATCAGTCATCTCCAGATTCTCTTTGCATAAGGTCAAAGCGTCCCTTTAGTAATAGATGTTTCTAAGGCCAATGCCAGATTAGTGTCAAATTTTAGCTAGCCTTCAAACTCTATTTCAAAGTGTATTTGCACTTGCTTCTTTCTGAACCACAAGAGTGTCATACCATCCACCAGTGAGCTACACCTATTAAGAATTTCCTGACTCTGTTTTGATGATCTGGCACCTGAAAACAGAGGTAGAATATAAATCTGAAAGATTTTCATAGGACCTTTAACTAATTCCAATGAGTGGAGAAAATAAGGAATTGAAAACTATACTCTATATCAGTGTATTTGGAAAAAAGGCTGAAATTTTTATTTAACCTCACTGTGCTAATTGTAGTTGTAATAATTATTGCTCAGGTTTTTCTCCATTAAATAAAAAGTAAAAATATAAAACATTTTCAATGTATTGTGTGCATCATGGTATATGCCGCCATCAGACATAATATATACTTAGAAGTAATGAGATAAATGTATAAATGATATACATATATGTGTATATTTATATTATATAAGTAAACATAAATACCATATAGATGTTTGGTTAGGCTACTCTTTCACTTGGAGAATGTAATGGAAGGAAAGAAATTGTGAATCAAACAATAAATATACTGAGAATGTTTGATGTTTTATGTTTGTTATTTTGTTTGAGACTCTTGACTTTCCTTTCTAAGAAAAAAGATCTGGTTAAATATGCAGTTTAGTTCTCCCAGAGAACTGAAGTTCTGAAAATCTAAATCTCATGTACTTTGACATTAAAAATAATGAAAAGGGGAAAATATTTGTCAAGCATGAGAATGGCCTCATACCTACATAGCCTGAGCTTCAGACAGATCCTGCTTTAGGAGGTACAGAGCTGATGAAAGCAGAGAAAGAAAGAAATCCATGTTCTTTTTTCATACTGCACTACGAAGGGCAACATTCCACTCTGTTTTTAATGCCAAGCAGTCACACTATAAAAAGGAGCATTATTTTAGAGTCCTTGAAAAGACTTATAAAAAGCTTTTCAAAAGATTAAGATGCTGGTGGTGCTATGCAAATGTCTCACTTGAAATTTAAATTCTTAAAAATAAATGTTTACTTTGCTTTTCATTTAGAAAAAAATACAATGTCTCCCCCATAACCAGAATGCTATTTAACCACCTGCCTGATGGTAAAATGGTTCAGCTCTTATTCAAGCCTACATGAATGATATAGATATACCTTTGCAACAGAATTGTCTGGATTTTCATTTCCTTATTTTAAGCATTCTTAATTTTTTTTCCTATTGCCTCCTTCAACACATCAAAAACAAACCTAAGTCTTTATGCCACTGTTACTACACACACACACACACACACACACACACACATACACACATACATATATATACATACACATATATGTATATATAATATATCTAGAAACTAGTTTAGCATGTTATAAACATGTATTATATGTTTCTGAAAATGCATGTGCTGAGAAATGCTTCCTGCTATATAACACTGAGCTGGCCTAGTATGTTATAAACATACATTATATAAAATGTATTTCTGGCAATAGGATGAACTAAATATGTAGAGAAACACACTTCCTCATACAGAATACTTTAAAATTATATATATATATATATATATATCTTTTGATATGCTTTTAAGGCATGGCTGCATTGTGGTCAAATAAGATAATTAATGGAAGACCTACAAATAAAAAGAAAATATAATAACAAAGGCCCACAGGGAGAGACTTCTGGCAATCATAATCATGTTGCACCATGCGCCACCGCTCTCTCCCCCCACTGAGTTACAGATGTTTCCAAGGGATGGGCATGTGAGCCAAGATAAGCTGATAGAATAGTCTCCTCTGGAGATTCAAATTGGAATTTCAGAAATGGCAACTCATCTTTTTTTATGTGGTTCTGAATGTGTTGTAGGACAATTATATTTTGCGCTTTGGCATAGAAACAAAGAATCTATAGGAAAAGACAAAAACTGAAGCAAGGAAACAGAAGCAAGCAATCGACAGTATTCCCAGGTGTATGATAGCTTTCTGAGACCCACATGATTTTCTGCCTGCATTGGTTTGTGAGGGCTACTTTAGCAAGCACTCCAGTGTGAACGGCTTAAACAAAAGAAATTTATTTTCACACAGTTCTGAAGGCTAAAAGTCTGAGATCAAGATGTTGGCAGGGTTGATTTCTTCTGAAGTCTCTTCTAGAAAAGTAGATGGCAATCTATTTTCAGTGTCTTCACCTAATCTCCTGGTGTGTGCCTGTGCCATAATTTCCTCTTCTTATTTGTACAGCCATCATATTCAGTTAGGGAACCACACTAATTTTACTTTGATTACCTCTTAAAGACTTCCAAATATAGTCACATTCTTAGGAATTGGAGATTATGAATTCAACATATGAATCTTGAGGGGGCCACAATTTAGCCCGAAATACTGCCTTTGGGTACTAGTAAGCAATTCTTTACCTTTGCACAACCCACGTCTAACTAAGCCACAATGTGACTTAATCTCAACTAAGCATTGCATACAAAGAAATCCAGAACAACATCCAAACAATAATAATCACAATAATAATGAGGCGATTTCAGGTAGACAAGAAAGTTTTGGAGACTAAGCAAGATGATCAAAATAACTGACGGTCAAAATGGGCGTGTGGGAAAAGGACTGAGAGAAACCAAAGACAGAAGGGTGTGGAGCACAGACTTTTCAGACATATCAGCAACTCTCTTCCAGCATAAAAACCACAGCAGGAATGAATTGTAATATTATTATAAATGTATGCATCTTGGGCACTGAGGGAAAGACACAAGTCCTATCTTTCAGGAGTTCAAATACCAGGAGACTAGCTCATAAATAAAAATTTCAAATTCTTATTCATTGTAACTCAAATCTCTCGGATCTCCTTATTTTCTCTCATATCCACTCCAAGTCTTCCCCATGCCATCTACTCAGTTTTTTATTATTCACATAGAGATCCCTGGAGCTAGAGCATTTAGTCTGTGTTTGGTACACTGTGTTTCTTCCTGTGTTCAAATACACTTCTAAAAAACTCATTTGCCTCACCCTGCACTACAATCGAGTTTGTTTCTTTGTGTCTCAAGATGGCTGTTTACTTGGCTATTGGTTGACTCCCTTGACATTTCCTTCTGATTTTGTATACTGTTTCTTAAAACTCTAAATTCTGTTTGCTTTTCTCCAAAGAAACTTCTTGAATTTGTATATATGATAAATACTACACTGTGCAGGACTGGAGAAACAGAGTCTTGGGGCATCTTTAGAGATCCATTGCAACCAATTAGCATGACTTATTTATTTCCCCTATATTTTCATTCTCTGTGATGTCTTTCATCCAAGGAGCTCAGAGAAATTTGCAAAATATAAACTAACCCTCATAACACCCCCAGAGATAAAAAAGAGCAGACAAGGGATAGAAGAGAAATTCATTCATTGAGTAATCGAAAGAAAAAGTCCTCTGTGCAATACACTAAATAAAGACCAGGCTTGAGATCATTTGACTAAAGGCATACACTTTAAAATGCAACCTAGGAGCAATGTCCTCCAATAGAACCAAGAAAGAGAGTGGGCATTCAAAGTTATAAATGAATTGCTTTCTATTTCTTTCTCACAAAAAAATCTCTGGGCACAAAAAGTATACCAGATAACTGTTCGAAGGTGATAAGGTTTTAAATGCTCAGATGTGGCTGTCAGTGGTAACTTTTCCCTGGACAGAAGAAGACAGAGAAGATGATTTTGAAGAAGAATATGGTTTATAGCAATGGATCAATTTCTGCAATTGGCAAGTCTCCACCATAAGGCATCTGAAGATAGTGTCAGGAGTATGTATACCTGTGTGGATCAGTGCAGAGCAGACAAGACTAAAGGTGACAGGTTTAGAACAAATAAAGAGGAAAGGGCCAAATGTATCTATTTATAATGATAACTAAACCACTCTCCTTCCCCCTCAAAGACTCAGGCTAGGGATAGGAGTTATAAATGTAACATATGTGCCTAGACTATTCTCTTCCTAGACATACCCAGACATTTCCTTTTCATCTTATTGTCTTTGGGGAAAGAGAGGAGAGAGAAAAAAGAGAGCTGTCTAGTTTCTAATGGGCACATTAAAGTTACAAGTAATACAAATGCCATGAGTACATTATACAGTGAGGGATGATAACAAAAATAACACTGAGTGGCTACAATGTAACAAGTACTGTGAAAAAAAACTTACATGCATAATCTTCCTTAATTCTCACAAAACTTTATAAGGTAGGCAATGTCAACATCCTTAGGCAAGAGGCAGAGCAGTGGAGATTGTTAGCCAAAACAACTTGCTGAGCTTACAAGGCTAGTGAGCTGCAGAGCTGAGTTCTAACCTAGGTCTGTCTGATTCTAAAGCCCTTCCTGTCACTTCCTGTACCGCACTGTCCCTCCACAGGAGACTAAAGGGACTGTGGTGACTCTCACTCTGAAAATATAAGTGCATTCCAATCTAACTACAAACCCAGGAGGAGATAGCACTGAGGTTATAATGGAACCTTTCATAGAAAAATGAAAATCAAACAAAATATTTGTGTGAGATCAGCATTTTCCTAACCTTCTTGGCCAATTTTACCAAAGAGAAAACATATCAACAGTAAGAAGTAAGCTGAGCTCGGTGGCACTAGACATTATCGCTGACTTGTGGACATATTGAGAGTTCCCGGGCAGACTCAGCAAATATCAGGTTACAGAAACAAAAGAGAAATTTCTTTTTCTTGGTAGATTTCTTGCTGCATCTAAATTTCCTTCTGTATTGCAGCCATAACATTAAAAGTGGTGAACTGATTGTTGTGTCTTCCCACTCACCATTTATTAGAGCTTTCTCTCTTCTGCACTCCACAAATGCAGTATTCCTCTATTTCTTCTGGTCTTACACTGTCATGTCCCTTCTGTTTGCTCTTCCTAGCAGCAATACTTCCTCTGAATTTTTCTTGAGTTTCTTAATTATAACGCATCTGTATTTTATTCCATTTCCTTAAAGCCCAGAAATTAAAGAGATAAACTAATTTCATAGCAAGGTGTTGATATATTAAGGATTTCCTACTGATCACATTAGAATATGAGTGTGTGTGTATGTGTACACATGCACACGCATGCACATGTGTATGCGTGTGCATGAATTACTGGGGATTGAACTCAGGGGCACTCTACCCCTGAGCTACATGCACAGCCCTACTTTTATTTTTTCTTTAGAAACAGGGTCTCAATACGTTGTGAAAGGTCTCACTATGTTTCTGAGGCTGGCCATGGACCTCAATCCTCCTGTCTCAGCCTCCCAAGTAAGAGGATTACAGGCATGTACTTTTAGTTGACTAAAATTTAAATTTTAATAAAATATTTTTTCTTTTTCAAAATTATATATATATATATATGTAATCTTTATTGATGCATTGTAGCTCACATCGTATTAAATTTCAGAGTGATAGTGAAATACATGCACACAGCACTTTGTGAGTCTTCTCTGGCTCCTTCCTTATTTCTTCCCTTTCCCCATCCATGAGATTGAGATTAGGATCCCCACATATGTGTATATTGTCAGTGGAAGTGTTTTCTTCATTAATTCTTCCTTCACCACACTCTCCACTAGACCACCTCCCTCACTCCACTGGAGTTTCTCCTCCATTATGCGGAGTCCCTCTTGTATCCTGATTACTCCCTAGCTTCTGCATCTGACAGAAAACCTAAGACCTTACACTTTCTGATACTGGGTAATATCACTGAACATAATGTTATCCGGTCCATTCATTTTCCTGAAAACCATATACCTTTGTTCTTCTTCATTGCTGAGTAGAATTCCATTGTGTGTATATTCCATAACTTTATAATCCATCCCCCCATTGATGGATACCTAGATTAGTTCCAAAAATTGGCTATTGTGAATTGTACTGCAATAAACATGGATATGCATGCATTACTATAATATTCTGATTTTAGTCCCTTTTTAGAGATATTTACAAGTCCCACAGAGAGCTAGTAGGGCAGATACTTTAGGTAATAATTATTGCCAGCAAGTCGTTTGAATCATATTATCTAAGGAACTGGAAGTTTTGATGAGATATAAAATCCATCTGGTGCTATGTGACAAGCAGACAGACTAGTTTACCATAACAGGTATATTATCAGTCCCGGCTAGGTCATGAGATAAATTAACCTTAAGAAAACATTGATTAGCAATTTATTCTCAACACAAAAGAGGAAAGAGAAAAGAGTTTGGAGAAAGTGCAGCTACGACAGTTCTGCTGACATGTTTAAAAGAATTCTTTTTGTTATTGGAGAAAAATAGGTTGAATAAGCCATCTCTCTTCTCTTGTTTTATATCAGCTCTAGCTTACATAACAGCAAGAAAATAATGAATATAAAACATGAAGGTTAATTAGAGAATAGAGATTTAAGCTATAAACATACTATCTGTATGATATCTTCTATATAATAAAAATTCAAACATGCTCTTTCTACTATTATTTCAAATAAAACAAAAATGTAAATGAACATACCTAATATCCCTCACTTTCTCTGTACTTCATAAAAATCAACACTTTAGTGTGTATATAATTCCAAACTTGAACATGCTTGCAATGTTGGACCTCACCATTTTAGACATATCAAGTGGAAAAGGAAGAGTGTTCAGAAACCCAAACGAAAGAATTCTTTTAAATACGTACATTTACAAACATATCAAAGTCAACTGGTAAACCAAACATGAAAAAGAGAGGGGGAGGGAATGCAGTGGGAATTGAGGAAGGGCTAGATGAGTGATGTATGCATCTATGCCTCCCCCATCTTGTACTCCATTAAGATGTATGGCTACAATGCACCAATAAAAAAAAAAAGAAATATTTAACTTCAGTTCCTTTAGAAAGATGCCCGGGAGTGGGTGGATCTACTCCTAGTCCTTTAAGGAGCTTCCACACTGTTCTCCATAGTACATTCACTAACTTGAAATCCCACAGAAAGTATACAAGGGTTCCTATCTCCTTACATCTCACAAGCATATATCGCATATATTGTAGTGATACATCTATGTTTATAGTAATATAATATACAATAGTCAAATGATGGAATCAGTCAAGGTGTCCATCAACAGAATAGATTATAAAACTCATATAAACACAGAATACAATTTTAGTCAGATATATAGAAGAACAAAATTATGTAATTTGCAAGAAAATGAATAGAACTGGAGAATATTATGCTATACCGGCTAGTCTCAGAAAGTGAAGGGATCTGGGTGTGATGGCATACACCTGTGATTCCAGTACTTGAGAGGCTGAGACAAGAGGATCACAGGTTCAAGGCCAGCCTTGGTGACTTAGTGAGGCCCTAAGCAACGTAGTGAGATCCTGTTTCTAAATAAAAAATAAAAAAGTCTGGGAATGTGGTATTGCATGTTTTATCTTATATTTTGAAACTAAAAAGAAGCCAGAAAACAAAGGGACTTTAGATAAAAGAGGATAAACTCCAGTGGAATGATGGAGAGAGAGAAAAGAAGGGAAGGAGACTTGAAGGAAAATGTTCAAATAATGCCAAGGACATATATGGAGTTACCAATGCCAATCTCAGTAACACATTTTGGAAAGTGAGGAGGGGCAAGGTGGGATGTGGACAGAAACACACCAAATACTGTGTGAATGTAAGTTACTGTCTCTCTGAACCTATATCAAAAAATGATATTTTGGTGTTTCTGTTCTTAGGTTATTTGAATTTTCATTCTACCATCCATTTATATAACCCATTCAGAATTTTATTCTATCATTTTACTACCTTGTTTGAAACCTTTCAATGGTTTTCCATGATCATTAGGTTAAGTCCAAACTTCTTTATATGACATACATAGTCTAGTATTATCTTGTCCTCATATATTTCTCTGCTTCATCTCTCAACGTAACACACTTGACACTCAACAGCTCTTCTAGACTGCTTTTGCTTCCTCAAATTAACATGATTTTCCTTATCTTCCCTCTGAAACAACCTCAGTTTTTCTACAATAAATATTCTAGTATAAGCCTACATCATCTTCAACCTGAATTTGGTCAGTAGACTGCCAATTAATCCTTACCTCTATTTTTTCCCATTCCAACTCATACTGTAGACTACAACCACAGTCATTACCATTTCAACTAGCTTACTGTTACTTATTCTAAAACATTAACAAAACATAGGTTTAAATACTCATGGTTTCATATCTTAGGAGCTCAAAATTTTTATCATAAAATTCCAAACTCTTTAGCTGTGTTCATCTGTGACTGACAAAACACAAACATACTATCTAGCCACATGTTTCTTCAACTTTCATATTTCATTTGAACAATATAAAAGCACCTGCAGATTCCTCCAAATACCATGGGTCCACCTACAAAAGTATCATCCATGAGAACTAGGTAGACCCTAGCAAGATGTGATTCAAAGACTTCAGAAATATTTTCTATCCAAAATATCTTACTTTTTAGATTATTTTGTCATTCCCATATCCATTGCATAAGGATTCATTCCTAATTTTTAGGAATTAAATTTTAGATTCATTCCTAGAATTCATCATTCACTCATTAGAATAATTTTTAGATATTGTGTCATTTCTAAACGCCCATCACTAAGGATTCATTTTTCTGGTTTTGTGATGCATGTACACCTGCCATGGTAAATTCAGCTATTAGCATAGTGCCTTGTTTTGCCTTTATTTATACTGTGCCATGGTATATAAAAACTAGCATTGAGTAATATATTGAATAAATAGGGTCTTTATTAATATTAACCAAACAATTTCTTACATTTGTCTAGTATATAATCAGCTTTGTATTATTTCATTTATTTTTTATTCTATGTGGCATACATTATATAAAGTAAATGATCTAAAGCTTTATAAAAGTTTCAGTGTGGAAGAAATGAGGGAAAACAGTAAAGAAAAAAGATAAAAATTCGCAAAGAATTTTCATTTGAAAATTTTGTATAGGACCAGTTTAATTACTTCTTTTCTTCATCTACCTCATTAATCCTCTGTCAATTATGCTAAGAATTTAGATAACCAGAAACTTCACATGGTTGAAATTCTATAAATGAAACATATAGCAATTAATTATTTTTTGTAGTGCTGGGGATTGAACTCAGAGCCTCACACATGCTAGGCAAACTACCGCTGAACTACAACTCCAGCCCCACACTACAACTAAATTATTAAATCATCTAGATATGCTAATGTTCTAAAGATTATTAATAAAATAGAGTTGCTTACGAAATGCCGAACTTTTTCCCTGGAACCCAAATGGTTGTATCAGTATTACAAATCATACTTGTGACATCAAACATTTGTATGCACTTACCATGTGTTCAGTTATGAAAAATTGAGACAAATGACAAGTTTGTGATTAAATTTATTTGGCAGGATTTAATGCCAAGAATAAAATATAAAATGCTTTCATTATCCCGCCATAAAGGTCCTTCTTGATTCAACAAAAGAAATGTGATTCAATGCAGACAAAATCATGGCTTAGCTACACTGAACAAAGAAAGAATATAAAAGAAATCAATAAAAAGGAGATAGAGAATAAAGAACAAGGCTCCCAGAAAATGTACCTTATATTAAACATTCTGCTTTAAAATATTACTCAAATAAATTATGAATTCAAACTTATTTTAAATTCAGAGGAGATAAGCAAGGCCAAATTTTCATTCAGGCATTTCCAGATTGACCTTTATATATGACCACAAATGGGATTTCCAGAACTCATCTATTTAAAACTCGAAGTGGTTATGCAATATTATAAAATATACTAATGTTTTAATAAATTATAATCGAAACAAAACATAGAAAGAAGGCCCATAAATATAAACAATTCGGTGGAACACATGTACAAAACAAAATCCTTAAGAACCTTTTCTAAAAGGATAATATATTCTAGTAGAAGTTTATAGTTATGAGAATTTGAACAAACACTAAATGCTTTCAATTTAATTCACAAAATACCTACCATCACCCTTCCCACCTTCAATTTGTTCATTCAATGAATATCTATTAAGTCTTTACTACTATAAATTCAGTAGAGTTCTAGGTGATAGGAAAATGTATTCCTTATTTTCAATGAGTTCACAGTCAAATAAGGTAAATGACAATATACCCACAACCATGACACAAAATTGAATGAAAACATAATATAGTCCAATATAGGGAACACAATAAAGGGACATCTTTGGGCAGAGGCTGAGGAAAGACAGAATATTAATAATAACAAGGAAAACATACATAGAAATGTTATAAACTTATTTTACTTTTAGGCCCTAAATTGATGATTAAACAAATCATTGCTGCCTTATAGAGTACAAAATCTAAAGGGGTTGAATAAAGTAAATGTTTGAAGGTGGAGTTGGGGAAAGCTAGAGGTTTAAATTGTAGGTAATTGTAGATGGAATACTCAAATGTCACCTGCTTCATCTCTTTCATGTCTTGCATCCACCTTCCTATCTGTAGCCAAATAATGCTAGGAAAATTACCTAAAAACTTTTAGGCATTTTGTGTTCTTAGAGAACCAACTGGTATTAAAAGAAGTATAGAAAATATATATTTCTGCTTAAATGTTTTTAATCCCTCTTAGCTTTGTTACTAAATTTGCTTTACGCAGTACTGGTAATGTTTCTATATATTTTAGTAAAGGTGAGGTATATATTAAGAAAAGATTTATGGCTCCCCCCAAAATAATTGTTCTATGAGATTTTGGACCTGATGCTTTAATATTAAATAACTGTAGATGATGACAAAAGTTTAAAAAATGAATAATTTCTCAGCTAAATATAATCATTTCTGTATCCTTGGATCCAAGTGGAGTTAGGACTAAAAAAGAAGTTGGACATAGGCGTGGAGAAAGGAGACTTATGAAGGCAATGGTTCAAATAATGCTATGTACATGCACAAAATGATCAATGCCAACCTCAATGGTATGTACAGGAATGGAGAGGGAATAGGGTGGGATCCAGGGGAAAATACCAAGTGCTGTGTGTATGTGTGTATTATGATATATAACTACAATGTGCCAATACAAAATTGAGAATAAAGAAGACTTAATGGAAACTTAGCATTGATAGATGACATATAATAAGTATTGTTGTCATCAGGTTTTAGTCTCCGGCAAAGAGTGTTTTTTTTTTTTTTTTTCTTATCCAATCCCAGTTTCACAGCTTCTGGTGTGCGTAGAAAAACACATGCATTTAGAGGCACATTCTCTTGTAATCCCTCACTCACTCATTTCACGGCTACTAATACTACATCAATCAGAAGACTGGGTTTATACTCATAGGTCTGCATCTTACAAACTGGGTGGATGACGTGCTGGATTTAGTGTACTGGACTACCATCATGAAAGCTGTTGAGTGTATTGTCTATAATTCAACAGAGTGATTTAGGCAGCATATGTAATATATAGAGAACATACTTTAAACATACATACATATATGTGTGTACAATCACAGTTTCACACTGAGTTTATATATGTGATGAACTATACCTTCCCTATTCATACAGTCTCCCCATTAACAACATGGAAATACAATAGCTGTTTGGGGCTGAAAATACTTTAATTTTATATACTACCACAACTGCAGTAACACATTAGTTCCCATTCAGTGTTTAGCAACGCAATGCACTAAATAATAACTCTATAATGGAAGTGTCTTTAAATTTGCCCCTGAAGCTTTCAGATACTTTCTCCTGCATCACTGATTCAACAATAACTTTTCTTCTTCTTCCTCTTCTTTTTTTTTTTTTTTGTTTTGCAATACTGGGGATGGAACCCAGGAGCATTCTACCTATGAGCTACACCCCCAGCCCTATTTTTTATTCTTTATTTTGAAACAGGGTCTCACTGAGTTGCAAAGGGCCTCACTAAGTAGCTGAGGAGGTCCATGAACCACAATCATCCTGTTGCAGCCTCCCAAATGCTGGGATAACAAGTGTGTGCCACCATGCCTGGCTACTTTTCCTCATAATTAAAGCTCTTTATTCAAAGATCTCAACATTAAAGTCTCTTAATCTACCTCTACTTTTAAAAATAAACATATTAGCCGGGCGTGGTGGCGCACGCTTGTAATTCCCACGCTTGGGAGGCTGAGACAGGAGGATCGCACAGGTTCGAAGCCAGCCTCAGCTACTTAGTGAGACTTTCAGCAACTTAGTGAGACCCTGTTTCCAAATAAAATATAAAAAAGGTCTGGGAGTATAGCCCGGAGGTAGAAAGCCTCTGGGTTCCACCCCCAGTACCACCAAAAAAAAAAGAACATATTATACATATACTGTTAAATAACTTCAAGGTGGGTGAGCTTTCAGAAATTAATTTTCACAAGAACATTTACTCAGTTATAACAGAAATTCAAAAGTGAGGAAATATCTAACTCTTCAAAATAAAAAATATTTTCACCACAGGCTTCAACACCATAATATTATGGTTAAAGCCAGAGAAGTAACTCCAGTATAGAAGAATTCTTAGTTGTAATAGAAAAATAGGTGGTTATTTAACATCAGGAAACTCTTCTTAGGTACCCCACACATAATATCTTGTATTGAACATGCACATTTAGATCTGGTCCTGAGTTGACTGTATTTACCTAATCAGGAACCACCAATATGTAGGATAAATATTAGCTTCCAAACAAAAATGGACACTGATTACTCAGCATCAAAAATCAGGGTCCAGAGTTGGAACAAGAGCCAATTTGACTAGAAATATCTCCTTTGGAACAATTCACTTTATCTCATCTGGCATATGCTCTATTTAGCCTCTTTATAACAAAAGCCACTAAAATATGTGAGAAAAATGTCATGGTGCCTAGGGTGGAGGAAGTATTGATGTAATCACTGAGAATTATTTGAGCAATCAAGTAACTCAGCATGTGCTCCATTGTACCATAACAGCATGTGAGACATCAAAGCAGAAAGAGTAGAAATTAACCCAGCATATGTACACCCTCTGCGCCCTGTTCAGATCATAAATGGATCAGAATCAAGACTTAAAAACAACTTCCATATATGGATCCCAACATAATTATGTCATCCACTGTGCCTACATTCTTCAGTATTATCCAGCTAGAGTAGCAATTATTTCTGATTTACCTGATATTTTCTAATCATTAGAGTAGCACAAAGGGACAGAGGTGAGGTTCCCATGGGAACCATATGCTGGTATTTCTTGTCTTTCATAAAATAAAGTGCCATCAGAATTGCATTGTCAGCACTTAGCTATTCATCCATGCAAGGTAGGCGGATCCCAATGCCATGTGGAAATGACAAAACTGACCCACCAGCTATTGAACATGAGCTCTGTGTAGTTTTTGAGTTGAAGAGATGAAACATGTTGTGTCATCTCTACTCTTTCATTAGGCTGCTTAGTTCAAACTAAAGTAATTCCATATTTATATTCTGGCTCTGAAAAATACAGATGCCAATCTAAATGAAATTAGGTAGAAAACTAGTAACTTTGAGGAGGGTTAGGTAAAAAAAAAAACAAATTTCTTTGTGAAACGATAGCATATAAAACAATTAGAAGAGTACACAGTTTATGTTACTCCTCATAATTTTGCATTTGTCTCGACCATAAGTCCCTGATTTGGGAAGCAAAATTGGCTGATGGCTCTAGTTGTTGCCCCACGTGATTCTTTCCCATTTTTGGATTAAGGCCATTCTTCCCACAGGCTGGCTCCAGCCAATGATTTAGAATGCCTGGAAAGAGTATCCTTTACTACAGATGCAGGATTTCTCCAGTGGACAAGTTTAACTCAAGGATTCCCTTATATACCTGCCCAAAACTCTCCTGAACTCTGTTTCAGCTTTCCTATTTAATTATCTTTCCTGTTCTCTCTTTTTATTTTTAAAAGTTTTTACTTGTGCATTGTAATCATACATCTTAGTGAAGTACAAAATGGTATAGGCATACATGCACACATCACCCAGTTAGCTTTTACCCAATTCCCACCCTGCTTCCTCTGTTCTTTCTTTGTACCAATGTCCGAATGATATCAAGACTCGAATGCTCTCCCAATCTTATCCAGATACTTTCTCTTGATCCTTCAAATGTTTTTCCCAATAAATCTATTACAAAGTAATCCAATCTTGTTGTCTTCTCAAAGGACTCTAATGGTGCCAGTAAAGAACCAATGACTAGGAAGCAATATGAAACTTAGAGAATGGCTTACTCACCACCCAGTGGGAAAAAAAAGAACATTATCCTTGGTGTTACATAGGAGGCAGATAACCTATGGCTCAAAGAGTGTAGCTCAAACAATAATTTTACTCTTGGCTACTTGGAGAAATATTCCAATAGAGCTTACAATAACTTAGGCATTTGCTAGGTTTAGGAAAAATATACCTATAAGAACAAAGGAATAAATTGATATTTTACTTCATCTCCTGTTGCTATAATAAAATACCTGAAGCTGAGTTGAGTAACTTGAAAAAAGGCTTATTTAGTTCATGGTTCTAAAGACTAAAGTATACAATTCCAATTTGTGCCTATTTCTGGTGAGGGCCTTCTGGTACATTACAACATAGCATATAGTATCATGGCAGAAATACATCACATGTGAAGGAGAGATCACATGACAAAACAGAAAGCCAGATAAATTCAAGATGTAGACACATTCTTTTTATAAAATTCACTATTGTGGGAACTAAGTGGAGTTCCACAGAAACTATATTGATCTCTTCCCAGATCAATACATCCAATCACTACCTGCTAGGCCGCAGCTTTTAAAAATTCCAGCACCTCCCAACACCACTACACTGGGTGGGGGGCAAGTTTACCATATATAAAAATGTTGGGAAACATGGTCAAATCAAATCTTAACTATAAGAACTTGTTATTGTTAAGCTGGATAGAGAAAAGATGGGTAATGAAAAACTAAAGGCATTAACAAACAGTTAAAGGCTAAAGTTTAAAACCATGGAATATTTTTTTTTTCTTTTGCAGGTCTGGGGATGGAACCCAGGGGCATTCGACATCCAAGCTACACCCCCTGCCCTATTTTTTATTCTTTATTTTGAAACACGATCTCACTAAGTTGTGGAGGGCCTCACTAAGTAGCTGAGGCTGTCCGCGAACCGTGATCCTCTGGTCTCAGCCTCCCGAATAATGGGATTACAAGCGCAGCTAAAACCACAGAATATTTTTGATAGATGAATGGAAGTCCTTATCACCTTTACTGAAGAACAAACATAGCTGGGGAGCAGACATAGATCTTACAGTCAGAGTCACAAAGCTCTAGAGACTTTTAATATCTAAGCCAAAGTAAGTCTGTTATGCTTAATCTTAAGCACTGGACAGAAAAATCTGAGATGACCAAATTTAGGGTGGCATCTGGATAGATTACCTTGAAACTGCTTATTTTGCAGATTCGCAAGTCCTGAGAACTGACAAATGTGTCCTATCCTTTCCTGTAAGAGCTAGCACTTCCACTGTGCTGGAGGATGTAGCAGAGGCCCCTCACTAGAATGATTATAGCATTCATCCTCACTCTCCATCCCTCAGACATGCTCCCTTCTCCTCTCCTGAATCTTGGAGGTATAACTAAGGTTAAATCCCAGAATATCCTGTCTGGGCATGTGCTCAGCCTTATTGGGGAGTAAACAAGTTATATGCCAAAAAGGGGCAAGAATTATCTAGTACTTATCAGTAGAACCAAGAAAGTACTGTTAGAAACAGATTTTAAAGTTGCAAAGGGACAACAATATAAGGCAAGACAAGCAAAAAGTCATTAATCTAGTGACACTTTTGGAGACATGGGGTTTAGCAGTCTAGCAAGTACCCCAGAGGATACAGCAAATTTACTGCTACTGTGGTTCTTAGAAGCCTTAAAAAGCAGTGACCCATGTTCATTGAAATGGAAATGCCTGAGGTGTCATGACAGACAATAGAGGAAGAAATTCAATGTCTCAGGGAAATGAGAAACTTGGAATGACTGTATTATGGAAGGCCAGCAGATAGTCAAGGATAGTGTTCTACCAGAGGGTCCAGAGGATACCTCATTCACCAGTGCCATTAGAAATGCCTTCCTGAGAGCAGCAACAGCATCATTAGAAAGTTTAGTGCTGGATATCCTCTACAGACCAGAGAGGACAGTAGAAGAGGTCACAGACCCAGGCTTCTTAAGAACCATGGAGATCTGGATATATTGCAGCAGAGAACAACGGGCAGAACTTGACTCCCAGAAAGCAGAATACTCCGATTATAATAACAGCCAGAAACATCAGGGGTAGCCAATGGGGCTTTGCACATGAGAATCTGGAGAAATTGTTAGCAAGAGAGGGTGTCTTTAGACAAAGAGCCAACAAGGATGTTGATTAACATGAAGTAGCTGAAAAATATAAAAGACTGAAGTAAAAATTTCCCCAGTAAAAAGCCTTGTCCTGTAGCTGATTTTTCCAGATACTTTTTGAATTTTGCTTCAAAATAAGGCTCTTTCTTCTTAATCATTCCTCCTTTGCCCTCTTCTTATCAGGTGCCATGTCCATAATGTGGTCTAAGAGCAGACACTGATCTTCATGGCTTCTTTGGTTGGCTTGCCTTTATTTTCATGCATTTCCCTTAGTAAATCCTTGCATGTGCTACCCTATCTTGGTATATGAAGGACCCGAACTAATTATACTTCCCCAAAACTGCCCAGAACTGGCTGGTTGCTATACTGATACCAGAAAATGGCAAGTATAGCCATGATTCTCTGCAGTTCCTACAATTAAGATATGAAGTCTCCTTCCACAATGCCTGAATCTCATTGGTGTTGCAACTTACTTTGGCCAATAGAGTGTCACAAAATTGAAGTTTGGAGAATTATGAGCACGGATTTCAAGAGACTTCATGGTTACTCAGGCTCCATATGAAGGAGTTTGAGAATACCAATACCTTTCTATGAATCTCCTTGAGAGAGATATTGTAAGGAAGTACACTGTGGAAAATATAAAACCTGCCCATGTAACACTGTTGGCAGCTGAAGGCATGCCTCAGAGGACTGTTTCCAACAGGGGAGATTTCAGGCACAAAACAGTATTATCACACCTCTGTCTCAGAGAACATACTTTCAGACAGTAAAACTTTGGGAACCCTTTGACCTGGTGAGATGAAGATGACCACCTACTCAAAATATACACAGAATTATCCATTATAATAGCAAGTTTTAAAAACTCATAATAAAATAATTAATAATAATAATAATAATAATAATAATAATATGGTTATGTTTCAGGCTATGAATTTCAGGAGTAACTCTGTACCAAACAACACATCTGCCAAAAACCCTCCCAAAACATAATATAATATCACAACAAAAAATTTTTAGCTGGCTATGATGATGCACACTTGTAATCCCAGCATTTAGGAGGCTGGGGTAAGAGGATTGTAGGTTCATGAGCCAGCCTCAGCTACTTAGGGAGGCCCTTTGCAACTTAGACCCTGTTTCAAAATAAAGAATTAAATTAGGACTGGGAGTGTAGCTTAGAGGTAGAATGCTCCTGGGCTCAACACCCAGCACCACACACAAAAAAACTGTTTTTTCAAGAACTAAGGAACTAAGTGGGCAAATCTCAGAGAGAACAAAAGTCTACTAAGATAAGGCCAAATCCCTGTGCACTGCTTTCTTCATAAAGGCATTTGCCAATATTTCATAAACGACAAGAAAAAGTAAGGAGCTGATCAGAAGGTGATGGCTAAGAGTCAGAGATGCTGACAGAGAATTTTTGTGATCTTATGGCCTAGGAGATAAAAGTTACGTTCTACATTTGGCACAGCAAAGTCGATGGCCTACAGAAGAAATATTTGGCCAAAATATTGCTAAGCTTATAACAGATTTAAAAAAAATTTATTAAATCTCAAATATTGGTCTTGACAGCTGACTTCTTAACAGACATAATAGATGCCAAAATGCAAAGCTTGTTCCTGAAGCAAGAAGGTGTTATATGCAACAGACAGAATTGAGGCCAGTGTTCAAATATGTGAAAAGGGCTCATCATCACTAATAAGAAGAGAAATATGAATCAAAACAACAAGGAGGTATTGTTCAACACCTTTTAAAATGGCTATCGACCAAAAGACAAAAGATAGTAAGTGTTGGTGAGGAAATGGAACAAAAAAAGAACATTTTGTATACTGATGATGGGAAATTTAAAATGATGTAGCTGCTATAAAAATATGTAGAGATTCCTAAAAAGTTAAAAATAAAGCATTCTGTTAGCCAGTGATCCCATTACTGGGTGTGTAGCCAAGGGAGATGAAATCATTATGTTGAAAAGACATCTGCACTCCCATGCTCATTTCAGCCTAATTGACCATAGCCACAATATAGAAAGAAAGGGTGGTGGGATAAAAGTAATAGTAAAAAGTGATGCATTTACACAGTGGAGTATTAGCCTTAAGAAGCTAGGGAGTAATCAGGATACAAGAGGGACTCCGCATAATGGAGGAGAAACTCCAGTGGAGTGAGGGAGGTGGTCTAGTGGAGAGTGTGGTGAAGGAAGAATTAATGAAGAAAACACTTCCGCTGACAATATACACATAAGTGGGGATCCTAATCTCAACAGTGTGGATAAACTCAGAAGATATGCAAAGCAAAATAAGCAGACATGGAAAGATAAATGCTGCGTGATCTCACTTGTAAAGGGAACTTAAAATAGGTCATAGAAGCATACCATAGAATGATGGTCTCTAGCGAATGAATGAAGGTAGAGTGAAATGAAGAAATAGTAGGCACTGAGTATAAAGTTTCAGTTATACAAGGCTAATGTGATCTCTGAAACGAATGCACAGCATGGGTACTTAGCAATACTGTCCTATACACTAGAAATTTCAAGTAGGGTTTCGTCTTAACTGGTTTCACCACACACAAAAAAGAAAACAGGAAAATGGCAACTGTGTAAGTTATACATATACTTATTATTGTGATAATTTCACAAAGCATGTGTGTATGTGTATATAAATATAAATATATAGATTAGATTGTAGACCTTAAATAGATACAATTTTATTTATAAACTGTACTTTAAGTTGGGGAAAAAAGAAAGAACATAAAAAGAACCACAGAGTGGTTTATATTCTTCAGGCTAGTTCCCTTGTTTTCAAAACTAGCTTATTATATACATATTAGAATTATAATAGGTTTACATGCTAATATTTAACTACTTTGTCCTTTGCTAGTTACTGAATAAACATTTCAAAAATATTCAGCTAGTATGACCTGAAACATTCGAAAAATGGAAAAAGTTAGAATAAGTCTAGAAGAGTAGGCTAGAAATGGATTCTGCAGAAGTGGCTTTGTGCTTTATTTTATTCTAAGTAAGCTCGCAGAGAAGTGATGAAGGGTATGAGGTAGGTTATAAGTTAAGGCAGCTAGGATGACACAGCACAATGCCTTTCTAGAAATAAACTTCGCCTTCCTCTTTCCTCTCTCTTTCACTGCCAGTGCAGCTCAGTCTGCAAAGTAAGTGCTTTGTTTTTATTGAAATGAAGCAAGAAGGCATCTAAGACTTTTAACAAGGAGCATGATATTTATGCCCAATAGTTCCTCTCATGTCTCATTTTCAAGCTCATTCTCCTCCTGCTCTCCCTCTTCTGAACATATTTGGCTAATCAATACTCCATATAAAATGTGATTCCCAGAACAGAATATAACATTGAAATATAAGTTGACCAACTGCAGAGTAGAGTGGGAGAGTGGACTTCTTTAAACAGGACATTATATTTCTATCAACCCAGGCTAAGTTTTTATTTGCTTTGTTCAACAGCCTCTAAAAGTGATTTTTCTTTCATTTCCAATGGCTTGATTTGAATAAAAAAATAGCAAGCTGAATAGAAGGAGCTGTAATTTATCAACCTCAAATATCATACAGATTTTGCACGAGCCCCCTAAATGTCACCCCCCTGGTGTTCTTCACTCCCACCCTCTACCCCAGCCCCTGCTGTTTCCCTGAGGTTGAGATTTGAATTGAGGCTTTGGTTAAAGGAACTTCAACAGACTGACCTTGATTCATATGCAGATTCCACTCCAAGGGTAGAGCTCTGTAAGCAGGATGGTTGCAAAAGCCTCTCTGGAATAAGATTTTTAGGCATGTTTAATTTAAAACACTAAATATTTCATCTATAAAATGTGGATAGAAGAGCCCATAGCTTAGCTCTTTTTCTTTTCCTGATAGTTAAGAGTTGTGAATTTTAAGACCTCCAAGAAGCTGGCAGAGGACATGACATGGGAAACTGTTGCAGTGTTGATCCCTCCCACGGGGACGACAGACTAGTAAGGAAATGCTTATTCCAAAAATGCCAGTAGAAAGAGCTCTTCTGCCCAACCTTCTGCCCTATAGCCTAGAAAAATGCATACACTGAGTACACCAGTCGAGCTTTTTACAAACTTTAGCTGTTTTCACATTAACTCTGTACTATGGGCAAAGCACTGTGCATCATTCTAAGACCATTCCTCCAAGTCAGTCTCTGTCTCTCTCTCTCTCTCTCTCTCTCTCTCTCTCTCTCTCTCACACACACACACACACACACACACACACACACAGAAAAGTTTGGTTTTCTCAACACCCATAACCTCACACAAAATCTTGCTAAAATGCCTTATCACTTTAATGTGAACAGGAAGCTCCATTTGTGTGCATTCCCAAAATACTCCATCCCCATCAGCACCTAACACACTAGTGTGAACAATCAACCACATTTGTGCTCTAATAATAACCTTTTAAGGATGACAGCTTTATAGCTGATAGGCAGGATCCCATGATGGATTATTAGACACTGCTAGCCATCACTGCCACTTGCAGTGTTTTAATGGCTTGGCTTTCATTTTTCATCCTTTTATTTTTCTTTTCTGAGCCACAACTTTAAAACTGACAAACAAAATGCTCCACGGGCTTGAAATTAATAATAAAAGTAAAAAACATGATTGATCTGATGTGTACAACCTATAGTCACACAGGCCTATAAAATGCATCTATTTTATACAATACTGTACCTGGAATTTGTAACTGCTTTTCAAAGGGCATCCAAGTTTACGTTAGCAACTGTTTAGTGGTGACAATAAATTCAACCAGGTAATTGAATTCCTCAAAGCACCTTGGACACTCATGCTTTTCAAGATATGTCTCTGGATTTCTGTGGCTCTTTTTTTGTGTTTGTGGGCCCAGGAAGTGGGTGTTTGTCCTCCTGAGGAGCCATGATACTACATCCAGAATATTCCTGTTTGTACAAATTTTTATCAAATATATATGATGAATACCTTATTTTTTCAACTCTCCAAGACCAAAAAAGATGGCTTTTATCTTTTTATGTCATATAATTAATACTAAGTATTTTGTCTGAAGCTAATCTGAAAGGTAGGTTAACAAAAATGGTTGCTGATCAATGAACACCAAAGATATTACAAGCACTCTTTTAGATCTTTCATTTGGGCATTCTCGTTTTAACCACAATAGGCCTATGAGATAAGTAGCCTCAAATATATATTTCTTTTCCAAGATATTGGAACCATCAGTTAGAAAAGTAAGATTCAAGCCCATAGTTTCTACTGGCAGCCCCTATGTGGAAATTAGCCTATGTTCAGAGAGTTGCTGAAATAAATTATTACTGAATGACAGTTTAAATGTTGACATCTGTTAAAGAAGTCTATTAACAATTCAAAGTTGGATTAATCAGGAATGGTTAATAAAGCAATACAATTAACTCAATGGTACCCAAATAAGCTAAAATTTGAGAATTTTACCAGTTAATTAGAGGAGCCAAGAAGAGCAGATGATTTTGCCTTTAAATAAGAGCTTGTTTGGCCTGCTTCTCTAAAGCTAGAACCAACTGTGCTGATAGCTTTAAATAGTCTTTGATATTTCATAATATTAGGATAAGACTCATGCCTTCATTTACAGATAATAAATTTCTATATTCAAGTAGGCCATTTTCTGAATAGACAAGAAAAGGTTTTCCCATATGTATTAACATGTGCCTACAGCTAGATATATAAGAATGATTTTCTGGACTGAACCAAAGGATCTTGCATTCAAAATTATGTATGAAGGATTGGTGAGGCTCATGATAAAATTTGCAGAAAGAAAAATACATAATTTTGTTGCCCCGATGTTACCTTTAGAAAGCTCACCAATACCATAAAATATCAAGATCATACATTAGCTCTAAGGACATGTTGATTTTTAGGGAAAATTGTCTTCTAAATGGCACTTATTCACATAAAACTCAGCAACATCATTTAAGACACCTATTTGATAGCACTTCAGCACTTGACTATGGCTTGAGGGAATGGAGGTGATATCGTTTATAAGGAGTAGGAAGATTGCTACTTTCATAATTATGTTGACATCAACCAAAAGCTATTGCTTGTCGATGAAATAATGATACATCTTCAGTTTCCTTTTAGAATGAGCTAATAATAGCCTCTTTATATTGCTAGATATGATGAGTCAAAAAAGTGTCTTGTTAAAGGAAAAATACTTTGGGGGAAAGGGAAAGAAAGAGAGGTTATTTTCAAAGTTCTAGCAGCTCTCACTGTTATAAAATATACCACTCATATGTCTCTCAGGGTTTATGACGTGTGTGTAAAGCAAATGAGGGGAGTTGGTGAGGGGAAAAAAAGAGGATGGAAGAAGGAGAGAGTTCAAATAATACTGTGGCAATATTATATAAAGGTGTTACTACCATCTCATGAACATGTTCAGGGAAAAAGGGGGACGGAATGGGGTGGGATGAGAAAGGAAATACACCAAGATCTATGTGCATGAATGTTTGAATCACATTGAACTTCACTATGATGGATAATATCAGCATATTAATAAAAATATCAAAAAGACACATATAACTAACATATTCAGTTAGTTGGTAAAGCCATCTTATTTTGAAATTAAAATAATGCTGAATTGGCCTTAATATACCAAGAGTAAAATCATAACAACTGCTGAACTTCTAACCAAAACTTGTTGGTTCTTTTATTGAACTAAACCTCATCAGACTCATTATTTTAAAGCAAACAGAACTCTATAATGGCCTATATTTCTTGCACATGTCTTTGAGTTTCTTAAAGGGCAAGCAGACAAAAATTTACCATTTGCCAGTGGGCTCATTTCATCTTTTACTCACTTCTCATGAATAATAGACAAGTAAAGGAATTTTCTTTGAAAGTAAAGAAATCAATAGTGTCTAATATGTATTTATTTAGTTAAATCGTATGTCAGACATGACTTCATGTAAACTTCACAACCCTGTAAGGCATGAACTATTAGTATCCATGTTCATAGATAAATAAACAAGGCCAAGTGACTTACAGAAGATGGCATAACCAACAAATATCAGAACCATACCTTAAACTCAAGACTAAACTATGTCACATCTGAAAATAAAGAAAAGAAAGGAATAAAGCTTTATAGCATGAGCAAAGCAGTTGATCTAACACTTTTATGTCAATTTTAAATGAGAAAAATTGAAATTTATTTTTGCATAAAAATTAAGTTGGCCTATGGGTGTTTATTAAACCTAAACTACAAATCTCTTTGTATCCCCAGTGTCTATCCCAGTGCCAAAGGACTGCCGGATCTCATGAGTAAATTAACAAATGCCATACTGATTTTCAAAAACTAGCATCTGTGCTCTTACAGGGACAAACTTCAAACTCTTTCTCACAGTTTTGAGCAGAATAATTGAAATAGAAACACCAACAGGGATTTACAGGCGTCTGAGGTAGGTTGTGTAAGTTCTAAAGACCCTTAGTCAAGATGTCAAAGATAAATACTGCAAACCGACTATTAAACTCACCCATTTGAGATGCAGACCTGGAGCTGCTGGATGAGCCTGCGGCCTTCTTTGCCAGATTTCATTTCTGTGCTGGACAGCTGATTCCAGCTTCAGTTTAGAGATGAGCTGACCTTCCTAACTCTAACTATTGATTAAGATATTAAGGACAAACCCTTCTGTTCAGCTGAGGATAGCATCATTATTTCAGAAAGCCTCTTTTTTTTTTCTTTTTGAAGTAAGAAAAAACAGCACAAACTGAACATTTACTGCAGGGAGATTTTCTCCTCATTATTCAAGGATGAAATGTGACGAGGATGACGGGGTCAGCTATTCTTTAGCAACACAAAAAAATTTCTTTAAGTAGATCAAAATAAGCAGAAGGTATTCTCAGCTATTTCCAGGCATGTAGTCATATTCCTGGCTGAAGGCAGACTGAGTATATGTAGTAATACCATAACCCCCATTTCCTTTTGATCAATCAGTAGGAAAAACAGATAATTCAGCAAGGTAAAATCATTCTCTTGTCCATAACATATGAGTCCCAAATTTACTGCTATGGATACAGTCTGGAGAAAAAATAGCTTTTCAAACCAGCTGGCCCTGGATGCTTGCTTCCTTTTAAGAGGTATTCTATTCCCACCCTGGAAAAAAGCTTATCCCACTACTATCCAATCAGTGAGATAAAAAGCAGATAAAATTACTTGGATGTGAATTATTGTGAAAAATATTATTTGAAAGCCTCTGTGCAATTAACACAAGAGTTGCAGATTTGAAGGTCAAAGCGGAGCATAGCAAAGCATTCAACATGCTAAAGGTGTAGGAGGCTGTCATTAAATACATCTCTGCACACACATACAGGGCCATTCAAGTCTGACCTCCCTGAGCAAAAACATTTCATGCTTTACTCATTTTGCCCAATTCTATGGTCTCTCATAAAAGAGGAATCATGAAAATAGAATTTGATTTGGGTATTGTCTAGAGCAATTCAGAGGGACCATCTTCTCAGCCGCTCACCACTGTGCAATGCTAGGAATGGCACCCTCGCTACTAGGTTCTACAAAAATAATTTACCAAGTGAATCCATAGAAATACAATGTCCAAACTCATCAAGCAGGTAGCACTGCCATGCCCCAGAGAACACAAATCAAAAGCCTCTCAAAGACTCATCCCTTTTCATGTTGACATTTTTCTTCTTTGGGGGACACAGTGCCAGTGCAGTATCCCTTACCCCAGCCTGCACATTGAATATATTATCATTTAAACTGCTTAAATTTCCCCTAAAGATACTAAATTTTTCCTACTGTGGAGAAATCAGCTGGTAGGTAAAAGTCAACCTTTCATTCTTTCTTTTATTAAGTGTTCATTCCACATTTTCACTGATTGATTGATTGATTGATTGTGGTGCTGGGATTGAACACAGGAGCACTTTACCTCTGGGCTATGCCCCCAGAACTATTTTATGTTTTATTTGTAAACAGGGTCTTTGTTAATACTTGTAGTTGCTGGTGGTTATAATAT